>NW_024543068.1:57652500-57665154 GCF_018167655.1 Microtus oregoni | reverse complement strand
ACGGGTTTCCTTGTGTATCCTTGTGTGCCCTGGAACTCACTTTGTAAACAAGACTGGCCTCAGACTAACAGAGATCCGCCTGCCTCTGCCTTCTAGTGCTGGCATTAAAGGCGTACACTAAACACATTTTTTTTTTTTTGAAAACAGGGTTTCTCTGTGTCACTTTGCCTAACCTGAATCTCAATGTGCAGAACAAAGTAGCCTTAAACTCACAGTGATCTGCCTGCTTTGGTCTCCCTGATCTTGGAGGTGTTTTATCATCTTGCTTACTTGATTTTTTGCTTTCTTGCTCTCTTGCTTTTTTTTCCCTTCTTTTATTAGTTAATTCTTGAGGCATGGTCTCTCTGTGTAACAGCCCTAGCTGTCATCTATCTATCTATCTATCTATCTATCTATCTATCTATCTATCTATATTTATGTATATTTGGTTTTGTGTTTTGCTTTATGAGACAGGGTTTCTCTGCTGCTTTGGAGACTGTTCTTAAAACTAGCTCCTTTTCTTGTAGACCAGGCTGTCCTAAAACTCCCAGAGATCCTATTTCTGCTAAATATGGAGCCAGTGCTCTTGAATGCCTTTGTCTGGTGAGGTCAAAAGCCACCCCCCACCCCCACCCCCACAACACACACACAAACCAAACACAGGCACAGGCACATCCAGAGACACATGAATAAACTTTTAAATTAAGAGCCCGGAGAGCTAGTTTCGTGGCTCGTCCAGAGAAATTGGGTTCAATTCCCAGCACTGCATGGCAGCTCATAGTGATTGTAAATTCAGTAGTTTCTGGGTGATCTGACATCTTCAGACCATTGCACATAAAATAAAGTTAAATAAATCATAAAAAATTCCTTAAGAAATTTAACTAAGTCCTACACAATTGAAACACTCTCAAATAAAAGTAAAATAAACGGAAAAGAATGCAGTGCTAAGTGCAGTTATGAAAATGTTTTGAAATGTGATACCTTCCCTGTCTCCCCCACATACACAAGCCACACTGAGAGATTTAAATAAAATCTGGGTAATCATTTATGTATCTGGCTTATGTCAGAGGGGCAGGGGAAGCTGAAGCCTTGTCCTTTGGGCTCCAGGTTCTCAGTACTGCATCAATAACTCGAATGTATAGTGAGCCCATGTCTGTCCTGCTGGCAGCACTCAGGAACTGGGAATACAAGGATCAGGAGATCATCTTCAAAACCCAGCAAGTGCAAACCATCCTGGTGGGAAAGAGACCCTCTAAAAGAAATCAATAAAATGACATTTTTATTTTTTCTGTCTGAAGTGAAAATGCTCCAAATAAGTCACTGCATCAGTATTCCTGGAAATGATATCAAAGTCAGATTTTTTTTTTTAACATTTTATTTTATTTATTTATTTATTTATTTATTTATTTATTTATTTATTTTGGTTTTTTTGAGACAGGGTTTCTCTGTGTTTTGGAGACTGTCCTGGAACTAGCTCTTGTAGACCAGGCTGGTCTCGAACTCACAGAGATCTGCCTGCCTCTGCCTCCCAAGTGCTGGGATTAAAGGCGTGCGCCACCACTGCCTGGCATAAATCAGAATTTTTCATATTATTCCATGGCTGTTGTAATTTTCTCTGTGGCAGACAGAGGCAGGCAGATCTCTGTGAGTTTGAGGCCAGCCTGGTCGTCTACAGTTCCAGGACAGGTGCCAAAGCTACAGAGAATCCTGGTCTCAGAAAAAAAAAAAAAAAAAAAAAAAAATTTTTTTTTTTTCTCTGTGTCTCCTGTATCTTGTGTCTTTCTCTAAGCAGACCCAGGAATCCTAAGCGCCTGTAGGTGATCTAGGAAATCTCCTGTAGCAAGGGCCCTGGCCTCCACTCCTGTCCCCTGAGGGGCACCTGGTAAAAGTGAGAGGGCAGATTTAAGAGACTAGTAAAGTTCAAGGTCACCAGCCCTTCCAACAGCTAGAACTCCTTGCTAAACCTTTAAAGGGTGAGGCTACAACTTAATTTGTCTGCTTAGATATGGATATTTTTGTTGTGGTTCTTGTTTTACAGGGCGAGGAACAGATATCCAAGTGGGAATTTTTCCATGGCTGTTTTAATTTTCTCAGACTCGGTATTTAGTATGAGAAGTGGGGTGTGGGGTTGTACAAACACAACTACCAAAAAAGAACCCCAAGAAAGCAGGCCTCCCTCCCTCCCTCCCTCCCTCCCTCCCTCTCTCAGTTCCTCCCTCTCACCAAGCCATAATTGTGGCAGCCCCTTGGCCCACATAGTCCTTTCACTGATCAGTCAGACACACTCTTTTTATTTATTTTTGAATTGTGGGTGAAGTCAATTAATTGAGCTCTTAGATTATTATTATTATTATTAGTTTATTTGTGGTTTTTTTCTACATAGAGGTTCCCTGTGTTTGCCCTGGAACTCACTTTGTAGACAAGGCTGGCCTCAGACTCACAGAGATCTAGCTGCCCCTGCCTCTACCTCTGCTTCCTAGTGCCGGAATTAAAGGCCTGCACTAAACACACTTTTTTCCCCCAAGACAGGGTTTCTCTGTGTCTGTCCTTTTGCCCGTCCTGAAACTCACACTGCAGAACAAGGTGGCCTCAAACTCACAGCGATCTGCCTGCCTCTGCCTCTCCTGATTTCTGAGGGCTGAGAATAAAGAAATGTGCTGCCACCATTACCCAGCTAGGCAGCTGCCCAAAATATACTGCTGCTGCTGCAATTAAAAAAAAATTAAAATAAAATAACCTGAGATAAACAAAGAAAAAAAAAGGAAAACACCTGTTTTTTCTTCCTTCCTTCCTTCCTTCCTTCCATCCTTTTTCCTTGTTTTTTTTCTTCCTTTGTTTTTTTTTCTGTTTTCTTCTTTTATTATTATTATTTTTTTGGGGCAGGGTTTCTCTGTATAATACCTTTAACTCATTATATAAACCAGGCTGTCATCTTGGTAACATTATGGTTTTGTATTATGGTTTTGTTTTTTCTTATTTCTTGTCTGTAAATCGACAAATCAACATTTCTTCTCTCTCTCTCTCTCTCTCTCTCTCTCTCTCATTTAATTTATGTTTTATTATTATTATTATTTTTTTTTTTTTGGTTTGTGTTCTTGTTTTGATTTCCAAGGCAGGATTTCTCTGTTGCTTTGGAGCCTGTCTTTGGAACTAGCTCTTGTCAACAAAGAGCTGGCCTCAAACTCCCAGAGATCCACCTGCCTCTCTGCCAGATATGGAACCAGTCATCTTGGTTAGTTCAAAAGCCACCCCATGGGCTGGAGAGATGGCTCAGAGGTTAAGAGCATTGCCTGCTCTTCCAGAGGTCCTGAGTTCAATTCCCAGCAACGACATGGTGGCTCACAACCATCTGTAATGAGGTCTGGTGCCCTCTTCATGTCCAGCAGGCATACAAACAGACAGAACACTGTATACATAATAAATAAATAAATTAAAAAAATAAAATCATAAGTAAAAATTAAAAAAAAGCCACCCCATAAACACACACACACACACACACACACACACACACACACACACACACAGAGAGAGAGAAACATATATTTATTTTTAAAAAAAAAATTAAGGGCCTGAAGAGATGGCTCAGTGGCTCTGAGGAAGAGGTTTCCATTTCCAGCACCCGTATGGCAGCTCATACGTGATTGTAAATCCAGTTCCTGGATGATCTGATACCCTGACACCATTGCACATCTAAAGTTAAATAAATCATAAAAAATTCTTTAAGAAATTGAAATTAAACTAAGTCCTACACAACTGGAAACACTCTTAAATAAAAGCAAAATTAAATGTAAAAGTGCTAAAACAGTGCTAAGTGCAGTTATGAAAATGTTTGGAAATGTGATACCTTCCCTGTCTCCCACACATACAAAAGGCACACTGAGAGATTTAAATAAAACTTGAAAATGGGTGGGCAGTGGTGGCACATGCCTTTATTCCCAGCGCACAGGAGGCAGATGCAGGTGAATCTCTGGGAGTTCAAGGCCAGCCTGGTCTACAAGAGCTAGTTCCAGAAAAGCTAGGTAGGACTGTTATGCAGGGAAACCCTGTCTCGAAAAACAAAACAAAACAAAACAAAAAAATTAAAATTGAACTAAAGAAAGACAGATAGAAAGAATGAAAATGAAGAAACAAAAAAAACAAAGGAAGGCAGTCCTGGAGGCTTGTCTAAAAAGGGCCTTCGCTACAATGTTTTGAATTGTGATCCCCCCCCACACACATACGTACGTAAATACACACACACACACACACACACACACACACACACACACACACGGACAGACATGAGCACACTGAGAAAAACAAATAAAATCTGAAGTTAAACTCAATGTATAAGAGAGTCAGAGAACACACACACACACACACACACACACACACACACGGACAGACATGAGCACACTGAGAAAAACAAATAAAATCTGAAGTTAAACTCAATGTACAAGAGAGTCAGAGAACACACACACACACACACACACACTGAAATAAAACCATGCTACAGCACGGTCTCATACAGGACTGTCATGCATTTGTTGAAGAAATCTACTTTGAAACATATTTCATGATAGTTGCCTAGTTAAAACTCACTCCCCTCCTTAGGGTCTGATGTTGACTGGTCAGGGCAAGCTTATAAAATTCCTTTGTTCAGAGCTAATGCTTGATGCCCCTACTATATTTATTTATTTAGGTTTTTCGAGACAGGGTTTCTCTGTGGTTTTGGAGCCTGTCCTGGAACTAGCTCTTGTAGACCAGGCTGGTCTCGAACTCATAGAGATCCGCCTGCCTCTGCCTCCCGAGTGCTGGGATTAAAGGCTTGCGCCACCACCGCCCTGCGATGCCCCTACTATAAAAATTGGTTTCAGAAACCGGCCTTTTGCCACAGTGTCAGAAGCCCAAACTCTGCCTGTGGTCTCAGCTAGCTGATAAGCTTCTGTGACTCGCAGTGTGTTTTAATTTTTAAGTTTGTTTTTGGTTTATTATACTTGGTGGTGTTCTCATCTTTGCATGACCCCCCCCCCCCCCGCCCCCACCCCAACATTTAAGTGTCTTTCGATCCCTCTGTTGAGAGTTTTCTGTTTAGGTCTGTACTCCATTTTTTTTTAAATTTATTTATTTTACATATATAGTGTTCTGGGCACCAGATCTCATTATAGATGGGTGTGAGCCATCATGTGGTTGCTGGGAATTGAACTCAGGACCTCTAGAACAGCAGTCAGTTCTCTTAACCTCTGAGCCATCTCTCCAGCCCTCCATTTTTTTTTTAATTGGATTATTTGTTCTTTTGATGACCAATTTCTCGAGTCCTTTGTGTATTTTGGAGATCAGACCTCTGTCTGATGTGGGGTTAGTGAAGATCTTTTCCCATTCTGTAAGGCCGTCATTTTGTCTTGTTGGCCATGTTCTTTGCTTTACAGAAGCTTTTCAGTTTCAGGAGGTCTCTCTCACTTATTAATTGTTTCTCTCAGTGTCTGTGCTACTGGGGTTCTATTTAGGAAGCGGTCTCCTGTGCCGATGCGTTCAAGTGCATTTGATATTTTTATTTTTATATTCTTTTATTGTGGATGAAGTCAATTATTTGAACTCTCAAATATTTTTATTGTTATTATCTCTTTATTTGTTTGTTTATTTGTGGTTGTTCAACATAAGGTTTCCTTGTGTACCCTTGTATGCCCTGGGACTCACTTTGTAGACAAGACTGGCCTCAGACTCACAGAGAGTCATCTGCCTCTTCCTCCTGGTGCTGAGATTAAAGGCATGCACTAAACACCTCTTTTATATATTTATTTTCCTAATAATTTATTTTATCGGCATTGGTGTTTTGCCTGCATGTATGTCTATCTGAGGGTGTCAGATCTTGGAGTTATCGACAGCTGTTGACTGCCATGTGGGTGGTAGGAATTGAACCTGGGTCCTCTGGAAGAGCAGTCAGCACTCTTAGCCACAGAGTCATGTCTCTCCAGCCCCCACCTTTTTTTTTTTTTTTTTTTTTTTGAAAACAGGGTTTCTCTGTGTCGCTTTGCCTGTCCTGAATCTCAATCTGCAGAACAAGGGAGCCTTAAACTCACAGTGATCTGCCTGCCTTGGTCTCCCTGATCTTGGAGGTGTTTTTATCATCTCTCTGTCTGGCTATGTAGCTATCTATCCATTCGTTTATTTTTTTGTTTTCTGAGACAGGATTTCTCTCTAGCTTTGGAGTCTGTCCTGGATTCAGACCTGGTCACAGCTGTACCTGGAAACAAAACAAAACAAAAACAAAGCAAAGCAAAGCAAAAGCCAGGCAGGACTGTAATGGTTGACCTTCCCTTTCCCCCTCCCCCATGGGCTCCTCAGAGGAGGTCAGGCCTCCTCCAGGGAATCCACAGAGCCTCTGCCCAAGGCTCTCCAGGGGACCCACTCTCTCCCTTTCCCCCAGCCCCAGGGCTGCCGGTCACATCTATCTCAGGCAGAGGTGGCGGGCACTCTGGCTATCCAGGCTGTGACAGACACAGATACACACAAGCAGGGAGGAAAGGTGCCCACTCTTTCACTAGGTGTAGGCATGCAGGAGGAACAATGAAAGGATGAGAACTGGAGAGATGGAATTTCTGGAATGTCCAGAAACCACATGGTGGGGATCTAGTGCCCTCTTCTGGTGACAGGGAGTACAGCACAGATTTGGGTTCTTGTGCTCCTGAGACCTACCCCAATTTAATACTGACATTATCCTATCATACCCTATATATCACATATAGGCTTGCTTGATTATCACACACATACACTGCCTACGTTTCTGCCTGACCCCTGTGAGAGAGCCTGGTACCTTCAGAAGGCAGAAGATGGGGTGTGGGTCTGTCTGTCTGTCTGTCTGTCTGTCTGTCTGTCTGTCTATCTGTCCATCTATTCTTCCATAAAGTATTTATGTAATACTTTATTCCTTTGTTTGTTTTGTGACAGGGTTTCTCTCTAGTTCTCTCTAATTGAGTCAGTCCTGGAACTAGCTCTTGGAGACCAGACCGAGTGCTGGAATTAAAGGCGTGTACCACCATTACCCGGTTAGAAGTCTTTTTAAAAAGTAGGCAATTAGAGCTACAAATTTCCTCATAGGACTGATTTTACTGTGTGCCAGGGTTTGTGTAGGGTTTTGCTTTCATTTTCTTGAGTGAACCCCCCCCCCCCCCCCCGTCTCTCTTATTCTAGAGCTCTGTTTTGTCTTCCATGAGCTCTGAGGGGTACTTGGCTTGAGTGTGATATACACACACAGACTCACTATTAAGGAAAGTTCAAGATCAAGATCCTTTCCTAACTCTGTGACCTTGCAACAGAGAAGTTTCAAGGGGTGTGAAGGGTGTGCCTACTGACACTGGCATTCATTTTATCTGCTAGGCAGCAAATGCTATGGATTGTGTGTGTGTGTGTCTCTGTTAGTTTAGGTGTCTTTCCAGTCCACGTTGGTGTAATTACCGTGCGTGTGTATATTCAGTGCTCTGATCCTTTCAAATGGTTGTGAAGGAAGGCCTAGCCTAGGAATGACTTCAGTGACTTCAGTGTTGTTATTTTCCTTTCCTAACTCTGTGACCTTGGGACAGAGAAGTTTCAAAGGGTGTGAAGGGTGTGCCTACAGCTCCACTGGCCTTCCTTGATGTGTACATCTGTTGCCTTTCCTGTAGTAAACATTCTTGTTGGAGTTGGGAAATTGCTGATTCGAACTCAGCCAATTTCATGGAATAGCCCTGGCTGTCCTGGAACTCATTTTTATAGACCAGGCTGTCCTTTTGGTGACGTTCTATTTTTTTTTTTCTTCCTCTTATTTTTCTATCTGCAGTCAACATTGGTGTAAGGACTGTGTACCTGTATATTCACTGCTCTGATCCTTCTTCCTTCCTTCCTTCCTTTCTTTCATATGTCTGCCCTCTCCCGAAAACCCAAAAATTTCTAGCCTCCCAACGCAATTAAAAATAACTAAAATTTTAGTAAACTGGCATTTAAAAAAGGAAGGAAGGCAGGCAGGCAGGCAGGCAGGCCTGGATGGTGGTTGTGAAGGGAGCCCTGGCCTAGTCATATCCTCTGCCATGACTGTAACCCCAGTACTCAGGAGCTCTAAAGGGTCTGAGAAGCTGCTTTCATGCTTCTGCTGCTGGGCATTTATTTATTTATCTATCTGGCTTATGTGGGAGGGGAAGGGAAAGCCAGAGCCTTGTCCTATGGGCTCCACGCTCTCAGTAGTGTCTCATAAACTCGAGTGTGAGGGCCCATGTCTGTCATGTCAGCAGCACTCAGAAACTGAAAACACGAGGATCAGGAGATCATCTTCAGCAACTCAGCAAGTGAGAACCATCGTGGTGGGGAAACAGACCCTCTCCAAGAAATGACTAAAGTGACCTGTTTATTTTTTCTGTCCTAAGTGACACATCACTATGACGATATTATTCCCGGAAATGAAATTCGAGTGGGATTTTTTTCAAAACTATTTTTATTTCATTATTATTATTATGATTATTATTTTTTTAAAAAAAACTATTCCACGGCTGTTTTAATTTTCTCCGACTCGGTATTTAGTCTGAGAAGTGTGGGCTGAGGGTGTGGGGAGTGGGGTGAAGAAAAAGAACCGCAAGCAAGCAAGCAAGCAAGCAAGCAAGCAAGCAAGCAAGCAGTGGCCATGGTGAAAGGAGACTTAGATGGCAGGGAACTGCCGTTGCCGCCTCCCTCGGTCCCCCTCGGTCCCCCTCGGTCCCCCTCGGTCCCTCCTTCTCACCATGCCCTAATGGTTGCAGAAGCCCCTGGCCTGTCAGACACACTCTTTGTTTCCCGTGAGCAAGCGAGCGAACGATCGATTCGCCTGTTTTCCTAGCTGCCTGTGGTCTCGGTCGTACTTTCGTTTTCGTAGCCCCGAATGTCCAGCCCGGCCCACGTTCACCGTGTTCGGGGGTGGGGTGGGGGAACCGACAGGGGAGTTCCCTGTCCTGCTGTGGGCCCGTGCCACCTCCGGGCGTGAGCGTGGGAGGACGCTGTCACGCCAGAGAAGGTGAAGACGCCGCCGCCGCCGCCGCCGCCGCCGCGGCCGAGCGAGCGAGCGAGCGAGCGAGCGAGCGATCTATGGCGGTCGGTTGTCGGGCGCCCCCTAGCGGTGGCCTTTTTCTCCTGGTCCTCGGTCGGTGACGAGGACGGGGCGAAACGGCTTTTGTGAGGCGGAAAGAGTGACGAGAGTCCCGGCCTGGCAGGCGGGTGTGTCCCGGAGTCGGTGTCGTGCTTGGGAACGGTCTCTGTGTAGGAGGTTGTGCCGGAAGTCACCCATGGGTGCATGCGTGCATGCGTTGGGGATGGAACCGAGTGACGGGACCAGCTGGAGAGGGTGCTGGGAGACTCGAGCGGGTCGACCAGAAGGCTTCAGTCGTTCGCGTACCCCCGCTAGGTGTCGGGTCCTCCCGGGCCCAGGATCGGTGAAATACCCCGGCTTTAAAAGTTGCTTTTCCCTTGCCTTTTCTCTCTTCTAAGAGCCCTGGGACCCGGCGACCCGAGGCCGAGAGGAGGCGATGGTTGATCCCGGCTTCCCCGCTGGGGTCTCGGACATTTTTTTTTTGTCCTCTTGCGAGAACCATCGGTCCTCAGTGCCGGACTTCCTCATCTTGAGGCCGAGAGGAGGCGGTGGTCCCGGCTTTCTCGCCTCCCTGTTCCGGACTCTCGGAGCTTTTTATTCATTTTCTTCCTCTTGTCAGGAACCCTCGGTCCTCAGTGGCGGGCTTTGCCATCCTGAGACCGAGAGGAGGCCGTGGTGCCGGCTTCCTCGCCTCCCTGGTCCGGACTCGTTGGGGTCTCGGAGCTCTACCCCGCCCCTTTCTCCTGCCCTCGGTCTTGCGAGAGCCCAGCGGCGGGCCTCGTGTTGTCGAGGCCGAGAGGAGGGTGGTGGTCCCGGCTCCCCTGTTCACTGGTCCCCGGTTTCTTGGACTCGAGATTTTTTTTTTTTCCAAGTTTTTTCTTCTTGCCCTTCTCCATTCCTAGCGGCTGGTCGCAGGGTCCTCGGCCGGGAGGAGGCTGGGCGCCCGGCTTTCTGACATGTCCACCTCGCTCTCTCGGTCCTTTCATGGTTATGAGGTCGACCAGTTGTTCCTTTGAGGGTCGGTTCTCTTGTTTATGGGGACATTTTTGGGACATTTCACCCAGCCTCACTTTCAGGAGTTCTGTGTGGTCTGTGAATGACTCCCCGTACCTGTTGTCATTCTTCTAATGGTTGCTATCTGTCCTTATTGTACCTGCAGATAAGTGCTGACACGCTGTCCTTTAATTGGGTGACATTAAAGGACGCTAGGTGGCGGTCTCTCTTCTGAGCCTCACTGGGTGTTACTTTTCCCGTCTAGCCCAGCCCGCGCCTCGCTGCCTTTTGGGGCTGGGCCCGTGTGTGCTTTTCCTGTGCGGCTTTTTGAGATGACCGGCTTCCTTGCCTTGCTTTTGCCCGTGGTGAAGCGTGTCAGGCATCCCCGCTTCGTGGCTTGTCACCCGTTCTGCTTGGATGGTGGGACCCGTCTCTCGATGCTTCTTTCTCCCTTACCGTCCCGGTGCTTTTTTTTTTTTTTTTTCTTTTTTTTTGGGAGGGCGGGGACCAGGTTGTGGAGCTCCCGAGTCTCCTCCATGGTCCTCTGCTCCCGTGTGCCTCCCGAGCGCACTGTTTTTTCTCACCCCCTTCCCAGCTTGTGGAGCTCCCGAGTCTCCATGAGTCCTTTTGGGTTGAGGGTGGCCCGGCCCTTCTGCTGCCTTATGTGCCTCCCGAGTGCACACCTTTTCTTGGATTCCCTGGTTGACCCCCCGCCGCTGTTTTTTGGTGTGGAGGTGTGTGAAGGGTTTTCTTTTTTTTTTTTGTTTTTTTTGGCGGCATGTGTTGGGTCTGTGGTGATCTCTCGCTCGATTCTTCCCGGTTCCGCTTTGTTGATCGATGTGGTGTGCTCGCCCTGTGTTCATTCGGGCCGGAGGCCTAAGCCGCGCCAGGCGAGGGACGGACATTCATGGCGAATGGCGGCCGCTCTTCTCGTTCTGCCAGCGGGCCCCTCGTCTCTCCTCCCCACCTTTACCGGTGGTGTGTGGAAGGCAGGGGTGCGGTTATCCGGCCTGAGCCCTGTGAAAGCCCCCCCGCACTCCTCGCTGTGGTTCGTGGGGGTTCCTGTGAGGCGCGCCGGGGGCTTTGTTCCCCGTCGCGCGTTTCGCTATGCCCACCGTGTGTGGGTCTGTTTGGCCCTCCTCCCTCCGAGCCGGGGGAGGGTCGGCTGATGTGCCGTGTTACGTGCCCCTCCCGACCGGGTTCGTGTGCACGCGCCTTGCTTTGTGATCCTTGTGGTGCTCCTGGAGCGTTCCAGGCCGATCTTCAGAGGTGCCCGGTTCTGAGCGGCGGCGGCGTTTCCCGGTTCTCTGACGTGTATGCCTCCTGCGCGTGGTGTACGGCCTTTAGCGGTGTTCCTCTGCGAGGTGTGTGGTCCCGAGGAATCAAGTAAGGGGGTCGAGGCGAGTGGTAAGATGGCTCTCTCACGGCTATCTCGTGAGATCGGGCGAGCGGCCCACCACGCGCTGCCTTCTCCCGTAGGCGGTGAGCCGTTGGGTGGTGTTGAGCGGTCGCGGCCGGCCTTTTTCATTTTCTTCTCACCGTTAAAGGTGGTCTGTCTGATGGACTGACTATAAGAATGCCTCCCCGCCTGGTGCAGACCCGGTGGGTGTTGCCGGAGAGGCAGGCCTGGCTCTCGGGGGACCTCTTGTGTAGTATGCTTTTTCTCGGTCCGGTCCCCCCTGTCCGCGAACGCTCAAGAGTGCGCCCCGGAAAGGAAGCCTTACCGATACCGCAGACCCCCCCCCGCCTCGCCGCGCTCGAGATCATCGAGCGGTGTGCGTGTGTCGCTTCCCCTGCTCTTGCGCTGCCGCGGCCGGAGGCTCGTCGGGCCGGGTCCGTCCCGCCCGCCCTCAGTGAGAAAAAGTGCCTTCTCTAGCGATCCGATGGGAAGAGAGGGCGTGCTTGGGGTCGCCCCGGCACGCCCTGAACGCCCGATGCGCGTAGCTTTGGCCGGGTGCCCCTCGCCGTGTCCCGTCTTTGGGGGGGGAAGACCCGAGCGTTTGTGTCGCCCGCTGCGGCCCGCGCCTCCTCGCTCCGAGTCCGGGGAGGAACCACGCGGGGCAAGAGAGCGTGTCGTGAAGCCGGCGTGCCGTGTCGGAGCCTGAGATGTGTTACCCGTGGTGGGGAACGAAGGGGGGCCGCGTGCGCGCACGCCCGAGTGCCGCGGGACCCCGATTCCCCCGCTCCCCCCGAGGGTGCGTACGCGCCTCGGTCGGGGCGTGGAACCGAGCGGAAAGAGCGGGGCTGGGTGGCGGTGGGCTCCCGGGCCCCACCCGTCCACCGTCCGTGCCCGCCGCGAGCGGTCCTTCCCGCGCTTCCCCGTCTTTGCCGTTCCCGCGGACCGCGGCCTCGCCGCGCGCGTCGCGTGCGTGCGTCGCTCGTGTTGTGTGCCGTGTGGAGGTCGCCTCGCTCCCCCTCCCCGGCAGCGTTCCCACGGTTGGGGAGCAGCGGTTGACCCGTCCCTCCTCGGGGTCGGGGATCCGGTTCTGGCTTTGCGGGGTCGTGACCTCTCTCTCGGGTGCGGCCTTTGGAGAGAACGGCGGTCGGTCGTCTCCCGGCGCGTCGCCGGACGCGTCGGGGCCCGTCGCCGCCGGAGGGCCTCCCTTCGGCGGTGG
>NW_024543068.1:57615000-57640000 GCF_018167655.1 Microtus oregoni | reverse complement strand
GGAGTGTCCCATTGGCCTTGACAATAGGCACCAGTCAGACGTTAACGTTGAGTTCCTCAAAGGGAACTGACTGAGATCCTTGCTTACCTAAGAAATGCCTGACCTTGGAAAAGGTCTTGTGGAAAGCAGGCGCTTGAAACTGCAGTTTCACGTCTACCCAGAAAGCTCCCTCTCGGAAGGGAAAGTCATCGTGATATCTTACTCTTTTCCCAAGGATACCCTACCTACCCTTCTGATCATTCTTACTGAATTAAGTCTTCCACTGTAAATAAATAAAGTATGTAAGTAAGCAAATACGTGGATGGATGAACAAATAAATACAAAATTTGCTGTTGTTGACTGCCTTTTATTTCATAATGAATCTCTCTCTCTCTCTCTCTCTCTCTCTCTCTCTCTCTCTCTCACACACACACACACACACACACACAAACACAAACACTAAATATACAATAAAAGGAAGCATAACACCTTTACTCAGGGGGCAGAGTGAACTCTGAAAGTTTTCCAGGCAGGGCTATAGAGAGAGATGCTCCATGTCTCCCAGCATCACAGCTCACAGCTGTCTGTAATCCAGGAGCCCGAGAGCCATGGCAAAAACACAAATGCACATAAGATAAAAATAAATAAATTTTTTAAACGTGGGGGGGGGGAGACAGAATATAAGAACAAACTGAGAAACAAGGAAAGATAGTGTTGGCTGGCCGGCTGGCTGGCTTTCAGTTCCCTGACAGAAATAAGCACATTATGGAGGAACCACAAAGTTGTTACACTATGTGGGTGTGATGAGGAGAGATTGTGAGTGTCCTGTCAGAACAAAGTTAGTCCCATAGTTGATGAAATTCATTATCCCAAAAATTCAGCAGAATATATCCCAAGTTTGCAAATGTGTGATCAGCTTGTGACAGGTTGGGCTGGAGATGCTGAGAACTGGGGAGCCCTCAATGCAAGACCAGATACTCGTTCCCATGAGAGAGGGAGGGAGGGAGGGAGGGAGGGAGGGAGGGAGGGAGGGAGGGATCATTCATTCATTCATTCCTATACTCAAGTTTAAGAAAAGATGAGTGGCTATGGAGAGACCACTCACAGATATGAAAAATCATTTCCTAAAAATCAAATTTCTCAGTCACTATGCAACTGCTATGGTGCTTCTCCTAGATAGAACAAAACACACACACACACACACACACACACACACACACACACACAAAGGTGAACCAGGGAAAAGCTTTCTAAGCCTTTAAGGATGCACCGTGACTTCAGAGACCTCAGGGAGTATAGGGATGGGTGCTTGATGCTTCAGACTCATGTCATTGAAGGACATAACATAGTCTGGATTCACAGAGATTCACAACACAGAGCCATTGTCACTTACCCAGAGCTAACAAGAAATTGCAGTCTCAGCCGGGCTGTGGTGTGTGCATGCCTTTAATCACAGCACACACACAGATCTCTGTGAATTCAAAGATGGCCTGATTTACAGAGTGAGTTTTAGGACAGCCCAAGATACACAAAGAAACCCTTTCTTGAAAAACAAAACAAAACAGCAAAAGAAAGAAAGAAAGAAATGGAAAAAGAAAAAAAAAAGGCAGTCTCTTCCCACTCTCTCATCCATTGGCTCTTAAAGAGCTCTCAAGCTGGGCTGGAGAGATGGCTCAGTGGTTAAGAGCATTGCCTGCTCTACCAAAGGTCCTGAGTTCAATTCCCGGCAACCACATGGTGGCTCACAACCATCTGTAAAGAGGTCTGGTGCCCTCTTCTGGCCTTCAGCCATACACACAAGACAGAATATTGTACACATAATAAATAAATAAATGAAATTAAAAAAAAAAAGAGCTCTCAAGCTGAACTGGAGACCAGGGTGTCATTCATAACTGGGAAGCTAGAAACCTTAGGGGATCACAGGAGTCAGACTGACTGCAGCACTTGATGCCTCAACCCTGCTAATGGCTGTGATATAAGGCATGGTAAAATATGGGCTTTGGGCCTTTCGGGCGCGGTAGCCATCTTTCAGTAACTCGCCAAAATGACAAACACAAAGGGAAAGTGGAGGGGCACTCGCTATATGTTCTCTAGGCCCTTTAGGAAACATGGAGTTGTTCCTTTGGCCACGAATCTACAAGAAGGGCGATATTATAGACATCAAGGGAATGGGCACTGTTCAAAAAGGAACGCCCCATAAATGTTACCACGGCAAAACCGGAAGAGTCTACAATGTCAGCCAGCATGCTGTGGGCATCATTGTAAACAAGCGAGTTAAGGGCAAGATTCTTGCCAAGAGAATTAATGTGCGGATTGAACACATCAAGCACTCGAAGAGCAGAAGAGACAGCTTTCTGAAGCGGGTGAAGGAGAACGACCAGAAGGAAAAGGAAGACAAAGAGAAGGGCACCTGGGTTCAGCTCAAGCGAACCCAGAGAAGCACACTTCGCGAGGACTAACGGGAAGGAGCCTGAGCTGCTGGAGCCCATTCCCTACGAATTCATGGCCTGATGTACAAAAAGAAATAACACACCTGGACTATTAAAAAAAAAAATACGGGCTTTGGCAGAGCGCTACTCCCCTTTCTCTATTATTATTGCTACACAACGAAAAGGACCGGGGGTGATGTGCAGTGCTGGTATTGAAATCTCACTGACTCCTTCCGCACTCCTTGTCAATTCCCGACTTTGTCAAATCAACTATCGTGAATCTTTGATGTGGGTTGGCCCTTTAGGAACTCAGAGAAACAAGACAGACCTATTTCATTCCAGAAACCTCCCAGTTCCTGAGCCCTAGCCCTGGAAGTCTCAAAGCCATCACATCCAGAAATCTCTCTAGTCCCTGCTAGTGGTGAACTCACTTCGTCTTCCCCAGGACCACTAATTATTTCTCCGTGTTTTCCTCTGAGATCTGAGGTCAGCTTTCTTCTTCCTCCCTCTGGCCTCTCCATGATCTCCATTCTCTAGACAACATGTCTAGAACTGAGTCTTATAGGCACCGAGAGAGTGTATCTTGAGGGCACTTGGCGTTTCTAGGACACGAGTGACATCACAAAATTCCGAGAGCTCTCCGGGATACCGTAGAATTTCCAGAGAAGGGACTGCTGATGTCGTGAGGCACGGCCTTTACCTCCTTGCTAATATTTCTCCCCGAACTGACCAACCGACCGACTGACCGGAAACCTGAGGTTTCCTTTCCAGGAGTCTCTCCTGCGACACAGAGGGAGCCATTCAGGATTTCCTCCTTCCAAAACCAGACATTTCTCTCTGCTTCATTAAAATCCTTTCACTACTTCCTTCACCCATGGGGAGTTAGTTAGTTGAACACTCACTTTTTTCATGAATGTCCCTTCCTCCCTCTCCGGAACATCTCATATTACTGATTCATACTCAGTAAATCAGTAATATGAGAAATTAGGCCAGGAGGACACGGAAGATGAGGGTTGAGTCCTCTGAAGTGAACAAGCACTTAGGGAAGGCTAAACTTAAGGGAATTTGACTCTGAGTGGCAAGACATGAATAGCTGCTGCCAAGGCACAGATGCAGGCATCGGGCTGAGGCACCAACTGGGCCCTTGGCATCCTCCTGCATCATCAGAGCTGTGTGAGAAACTCAGACCAAAGGAGGGCCGTGTTCAAAGGGAGAGGGCATTTTCTATGGATGGCTGCCAGCTATCTCTTGGCTTCTGTAAGTACAGGAACTCAACAAAGAAAGAGACATGCCAGACAGGAGGTTTTGGTAAAAATCTGAACTGAACTGAATAGAAACTGGCTATTACGTATTAGTGTTTTCAGAGTTATGTCTGAGGAACAAAATACTTAAATAAAATAAAACCAAATCCTTAAAAAACATCCAGGTGTCCTCTGAGGGGGCATGGAAAACAAAACAAAACAAAAAGATAAGAGGGATTTTAGTTGTTCCAAAAACCCTCAGAGCCGGGCGGTGGTGGTGCACGCCTTTAATCCCAGCACTTGGGAGGCAGAGGCAGGTGGATCTCTGTGAGTTCGAGGCCAGCCTGGTCTAGAAGAGCTAGTGCCAGGACAGGCTCCAAAGCTACAGAGAAACCCTGTCTCGAAAAATCAAAAAAAAAAAAAAAAAAAAAAAAAAACCCTCAGGAACAAAACTTCCCCAGGAGAATAGCAAGAGTTCATTGGGAAACTGTCTGTCTCCTGTTGCATCATTTCAAGTTTTTCTAACTTGAGACTGGATGGTGTCAGCTGTAAGATTTTCATCTTTTACGCTCACAGTGAGATTCTAGCCTTTTTTCTTTTTTTATTGAGAGATGGACACATGTTCCCTCCCTCTAGTTCTATTGGCTGTACAGCTTTGACCAAGAAAGAGGGTTGGATTTCATCAAAGAATTTCTCTCCATTTTATATTTCACCCACTTTTGATTGCTATTAAGTGCAATCTAGCTGGTTTGTGGTGTTTCAGGAACACTTTCCTTATTCTTCTGGGTTGTGTGTGTGTGTGTGTGTGTGTGTGTGTGTGTGTGTGTGTGTGTTTGGTTTTGTGAGGACAGGGTTTATCTAGGAACAGTCCTGGAATGTCCTTGGTAGGTGAGGCTGGCCTTGAACTCCCCCTGCCTCTCTGTCATTTCTTCCTACTTGGTGTGTGTTTGGTTGCTGTTTTGAGTTTTCAGATCTCCTGAAAAAAAGATCAAGATCATTTCTTTCCTAAACTCTGTGTCCTTGGGACACAAGCATTAAAGGGTGTGGCTACAGCTCCACTGGACCTCTTTGATATGGATATCTGCAGCCTTTCCTGTTGGAGTTGGGAAATTGAAAGTTGTTGACTTGAATTCACTCATTGCAAAAAAAAAAAAAACAAAAAAACAAAAAAACAAAAAACCACCCTTATTTATTTTTTTTTTAATATTTATTTATTTATTATGTATACAATATTCTGTGTTTATGCCTGCAGGCCAGAAGGGGGCACCAGACCCCATTACAGATGGTTGTGAGCCACCATGTGGTTGCTGGGAATTGAACTCAGGACCTTTGGAAGAGCAGGCAATGCTCTTAACCTCTGAGCCATCTCTCCAGCCCCCCCTTATTTATTTTATTATTTCACATTTTAACTTGATTTTTTTTTCTTTTTTTGAGACAGGAATTGGCTTTTTATTTATGCTCCAGACAATCTATCTCACTACATGGCCCAGGACTTCTTTCTGAACGCTTCCATGATAGTAGTCAGCTGCCCAAAATATACTGCTGCTGCTGCAATTTTAGAAAAAAATTAAATAAAAATAAATAACCTGAGATAAACAAAGAAAAAAAGGAAAGCACCTATTTTTCCTTCCTTCCTTCCTTCCTTCCTTCCTGTTTTCTTCTTTTATTATTTTTTATTTTTGGTTTCTCTGTATAATACCTTTAACTCACTATATAAACCAGGCTGTCATCTTGGTGACATTATGGTTTTGTTTTTTCTTATTTCTGGTCTGAAAATTGACAAATTGACATTTCTTCTCCCTCTCTCTTTCTCATTTAATTCATGTTTTATTTTATGTATTTATTTATTCATTCATTTATTTATTTATTTTTGTTTGTGTTTTGGTTTTGATTTTCAAGGCATGGTTTCTCTGTTGTCTTAGAACTAGCTCTTGTCGACCAGGCTGTCCTCAAACTCCCAGAGATCCAACTGCCTCTCTGCCAGATATGGAACCAGTCATCTTGGTTAGTTCAAAAGCCACCCCATAAACACATGTGCGCGTGTTTATGACATGAACACGTGAGACATGAACACGTGAGAAACAGGAAGGAACGAGGAGTGGTGTCCACTCTCTCACTAAATGCAGGCCTGCCTGCAGTGATTGAAAGAATCAGAAATGGAGAGATGGAATTTCTGGACTTTCCAGAAACCACATGGTAGAAATCTAGTGCCCTCTTCTGTTGACAGGGCCTAGATGTGCATATTTGCTGTTTTCTGGTTGAAGCTGGGAAACAGTACCTTCTTGCTGAAGTTGGATAATTGTTGAATTCAGCCATTTTCAGGTTTCATAGAAAACAAAACAAAACAAAACAAAAAGCCCCTTCTTTGTTTTATTTCACATTTTAATTTGATTTTTTTTTTTTTTTTTGAGACAGGACCTGTCTTTTTATTTGTGTTTCAGACAAACTATTTTACTACATGGCCCAGGACTTCTTCTTTCTGAACACTTATGCTCCAAATACAATCTTTTTTTTAATTAATTATTTATTATGTATACAGCATTCCTTCCATGCATGACTGCAGGCCAGAAGACCCCATTACAGATGGTTGTGAGCCACCATATTGTTGCTAGGAATTGAACTCAGGACCTTTGGAAGAACAGTCAGTGCTCTTAACCTCTGAGCCATCTCTACAGCCCCTGAAAATATAATCTTAAAAGAAAAAGTAAAATTAAAATGAATGGCCTGGAATTAACAAAGACAAAAAAGGGGGAAAAAAACCTGCATTTTCTTGCTTGCTTGCTTTTTTTTTTCTCTTCTTTTAGTATTTTTTGAGGCACGGTTTCTCTGTGTAACAGCCCTAGCTGTCCTGGAACTCAGTTTATAGACCAGGCTGTCTTGTTGGTAACGTTCTCTTTTTATTCTTATTTCCTATCTGTAAATCCACATTTCTTCTCTCTCTCTCTCTCTCTCTCTCTCTCTCTCTCTCTCTTTCTCTATCTCTCTCTCTCTCGCTTTCTCTCTCTCTCTCTCTCTCAATTTATTTATTTCTTGTTTGGTTTTGTGTTTTACTTTATGAGACAGGGTTTCTCTGCTGATTTGGAGACTGTTCTTGGAACTAGCTCCTTTCTTGTAGACCAGGCTGGCCTAAAACTCCCAGAGATCCTGCCTCTGCCAGATATGGAGCCAGTGCTCTTGAATGCCTTCATCTGGTGAGGTCAAAATATACCCCCCCCCCCCCCACACACACACCAAACACAAACACAGGCACAGGCACAGGCACACCCAGAGACACATAAATAAACTTTTAAATTAAGAGCCTGGAGAGCTAGTTTCTTGGCTCTTCCTGAGAAATTGGGTTCAATTCCCAGCACCTGCATGGTTAAATAAATCATAAAAAAAATTCTTTAAGAAATTGAAATTAAACTACACAACTGGAAACACTGTCTCAACTAAAAGTAAAATAAAATGTAAAAGAGTGCAGTGCTAAGTGCAGTTATGAAAATGTTTGGAAATATGACACCTTCCCTGTCTCCCCCACATACACAGGCACACCGAGAGAGAGGTTTAAATAAATGTGGTGGTGGCACATGCCTTTATTCCCAGCACACAGGGGGCAGAGGCAGGTGAATTTCTTGGGAGTTGGAAGCCAGCCTGGTCTACAAGAGCTAGTTCCAGATTAGCTAGGACTGTTACCCAGGGAAACCCTGTTTCGAAAAACAAGACAAAAAAATTAAAATTGAAGTAAATGTACAAGCCAAAGCTACAGGCCCTGGCCTCCACTCCTGTCCCTGAGGGCACCTGGTAAAAGTGAGAAGGCAGATTTCAGAGACTAGTAAAGTTCAAGGTCACCAGCCCTTCCTAACAGCTAGAACTCCTTGCTGAACCATTAAAGGGTGAGTCTAAGGCGGGCAGTGGTGGTGCACGCCTTTAATCCCAGCACTCTGGAGGCAGAGGCAGGCAAATCTCTGGGAGTTCCAGGACAGGCACCAAAGCTACAGAGAAAACTTGTCTTGAAAAGCCAATAAATAAATAAATAAATAAATAAATAAATAAATAAAATAAAGGGTGAGGCTACAACTTGATTGGTCTGCTTAGATATGTATTTTTTTTATTTTATTTTTTTGTTTTTTTTAGATATGCATATTTTTGTTATGGTCGTTTTTTTAAAAATTTATTTATTATATTATGTGTATAGCATTCCTTCCACGTGTGCCTGCAAGCCAGAAGGGGGCACCAGGTCTCATTATAGATGGTTGTAAGCCACCATGTGGTTGCTGGGAATTGAACTCAGGACCTCTGGAAAAGCAGTCAGTGCTCTTAACCTCTGAGCCATCTCTCCAGCCCTGTTATAGTCGTTTTTGTTTTACTGGGCAGGAAAAGATATCCAAGTGGGAATTTTTCCACAGCTGCTTTAATTTTCTCAGACTCTGTATTTAGTATGAGAAGTGGGGTGTGGGGTAGGTTGTACAAACACAACTACTGAAGAAAAGAAACCCCAAGAAAGCAAGCGAGTGGTTGCCATGTCTTTGAAAGGCATTTAGGTGACTGGGAACTGCCCTTGCTGCCTCCCTCCTTTCCTCCCTCTCACCAATCCATAATTGTGGCAGCCCCTTGGCCCACATAGTCCTTTCACTGATCGGTCAGACACACTCTTTGTTTTATTTTTTAATTTTTGAATTGTGGGTGAAGTCAATTAATTGAGCTCTTAGATTATTATCATCATCATCATTATTATTATTTGTTTATTTGTGGTTTTTCCACATAGGGATTCCCTTTGTATGCTTGTTTGCCCTGGAACTCACTTTGTAGACAAGGCTGGCTTCAGACTCACAGAGATCTAGCTGCCCCTCCCTGCCTCTACCTCTGCCTCCTAGTGCCCGAATAAATGGCCTGTACTAAACACACTTTTAGTTTCTCTGTGTCTGTCGTCGCTTTGCCTGCAGAACAAGGTAGCCTCAAACTCACAGCGATCTGCCTGCCTCTGCCTCTCCTGATCTCTGAGGGTTGAGAACTGAGAATAAAGAAATGTGCTGCCACCATTACCCAGCTAGGCAGCTGCCCAAAATATACTGCTGCTGCGGCAGCAATAAAAAAAAAAAATAACCTGAGATAAACAAAGAAAAAAAGGAAAACACCAGTTTTTCTTCCTTCTTTCCTTTTTTCCTTCTTTTCTTCCTTCCTTGTTTTTTTTTTTCTGTTTTCTTCTTTTATTATTTTTTTGGTACAGGGTTTCTCTGTATAATACCTTTAACTCACTATATAAACCAGGCTGTAATCTTGGTGACATTATGGTTTTGGTTTTTTTCTTATTTCCTGTTTAATCATTTCTCTCTCTCTCTCTCTCTCTCTCTCTCTCTCTCTCTCTCTCTCTCTCTCTCTCTCTCTCTCTCTCTCTCTCTCTCTCTCTCTCTCTCTCACACACACACACACACACACACACACACACAGATTTAATTTATGTTTTTTATTTTTGTTTGTGTTTTTGTTTTGATTTTCAAGGCAGGGTTTTCTCTGTTGCTTTGGAGCCTGTCTTTGGAACTAGCTCTCGTCGACCAGGCTGGCCTCAAACTCCCAGAGATCCACCTGCCTCTCTGCCAGATATGGAACCAGTCCTTTTGAATGCTTTCATCCTTCCTGGTCATTAAAAATTTGAAATGAAAACTAAGTTCTACACAACTGGAAAGACTGTCTCAAATAAAACTTAAATAAAATGTTCTGAAATAGGGCACCTTCCATGCCCCCCCCCCCCCCACCAAGGACACACTTGGGTGCAGACCAAGAGATACAAACAAAATTTGAAATGAAACTAAATGTACATGAAATTAATAGAATGAGATACTAAAAACTTAGTTGGATTGTCACTGTGGTGCACATCTTTTATTCTATCATCCAAGAGACAGAGACAGGTGTACCTCTGTGAATTCCCAGGTTTTGGAGAGAGGCCCCCATCCCAAATTAAAAAAAATATATATATATATATATATATATATAAAAGTTCAACCAAAAAAAAAAAAGAAGGAAGAAAAGAAGAAAGAAACATTATGAACTGTCTCCTTGTTTCTAGAAACTTGTTTTGATTTGCATTTCTCTGATGACTAAGCATGTTGAACATTTCCTTAAGTGTCTTTCAGCCATTTTAGATTCCTCGGTTGAGAGTTCTCTGTTTAAGTCTGTACTCCATTTTGTGAGTTAGATTATTTGTTCTTGAGATGACCAATGTCTTGTGTTCTTTGTATGTTTTGGAGATCAGACAGACCTCTGTCTGATGTGGGGTTAGTGAAGATCTTTTTCCATTCTGTAAGGCCGTCATTTTGTCTTGTTGGCCGTGTTCTTTGCTTTACAGAAGCTTTTCAGTTTCAGGAGGTCTCTCTCACTTATTAATTGTTTCTCTCAGTGTCTGTGCTACTGGGGTTCTATTTAGGAAGCGGTCTCCTGTGCTGATGCGTTCAAATGCGTTTGATATTTTTATTTTTATATTCTTTTATTGTGGATGAAGTCAATTATTTGAACTCTCAAATATTTTTATTGTTATTATCTCTTTATTTGTTTGTTTATTTGTGGTTGTTCAACATAGGATTTCGTTGTGTGCCCTTGTATGCGTATGCCCTGGGACTCACTTTGTAGACAAAACTGGCCTCAGACTCACAGAGAGCCATCTGCCTCTGCCTCCTAATGCTGGGATTAAAGGCTAAACAACCTTTTTTATATATTTATTTTCCTAATAATTTATTTTATCGGCATTGGTGTTTTGCCTGCATGTATGTCTATCTGAGGGTGTCAGATCTTGGAGTTACAGACAGCTGTTGACTGCCATGTGGGTGGTAGGAATTGAACCTGGGTCCTCTGGAAGAGCAGTCAGCACTCTTAACCGCAGAGCCATCTCTCCAGCCCCCACCTTTTTTTTGAAAACAGGGTTTCTCTGTGTCACTTTGCCTGTCCTGAATCTCAATCTGCAGAACAAGGTAGCTTTAAACTTACAGTGATCTGCCAGCCTTGGTCTCCCTGATCTTGAAGGTGTTTTATCATCTCTCTCTCTGTCTGGCTATCTATCTATCTATCCATTCATTTATTAGTTTATGTATTTGTTTATGTGTTTATTTATGTATTTATTTATTTTTGGTTTCTGAGACAGGATTTCTCTCTAGCTTTTGAGTCTGTCCTGGATCCAGACCTGGTCACAGCTGTACCTGAAAATAAAATAAACAAACAAACAAAAACAAAAACAAAGCAAAGCAAAAGCCAGGCAGGACTCTCTGGTTGACCTTCCCTTTCCCCCTCCCCCACGGGCTCCTCAGAGGCAGTGAGGCCTCCGGCAGGGAATCCACAGAGCCTCTGCCCAAGGCTCTCCAGGGAACCCACTCTCTCCCTTTCCCCCAGCCCCAGGGCTGCCAGCCACATCTATCTCAGGCAGAGATGGCGGGCACTCTGGCTATCCAGGATGTGACAGACACAGACACAGAGAAGCAGGGAGGAAAGTTGCCCACTCTCTCACTAGATGCAGGCATGCAGGAGGAACAATGAAAGAATGAGAACTGGAGAGAATGGAATTTCTGGAATGTCCAGAAACCACATGGTGGGGATCTAGTGACCTCTTTTGGTGACAGGGAGTACAGCACAGATTTGGGTTCTTGTGCTCCTGAGATGTAACCCCCACAAGGCAGCAGCTCATAAGTGATTGTAAATCCAGTTTCACACGACTGCACATAAAATAAAGTTAAATAAATCATAAAAAAATTCTTTAAAAATTTGAAATTAAAATAAGTTCTACACAACCAGAAAGACTGTCTCAAATAAAAGTAAAATAAAATGTTCTAAAATAGGACAACTTCCCTGCCCCCCACCCCCACAGGGACACACTTGGTGCAGACCAAGAGATACAAACAAAATTTGAAATTAAACTAAATCTACAAGAAACTGACCCTGGTTATTGTGGTGCACATCTGTGAATTTCCAGGCTTTATAGAGAGGCCCCCAACCCAAATAAAAAAAAATATATATAAAAGTTTAACCAAACACCCCCCCCCACACACACACACAAAAAAAAAAAGGAAGGAAAGAAAGAAGAAGGAGACATTATCAACTGTCTCCTTGGTCCTAGAAACTGGACCATGGGAGTTTAGGACCTATAAGACAGTGCACGAGTCTTGTGATCTCACTTGGTAGATGAGTCTGGATTTTAACTCACAGATGTCCTTCTGCCTGTGTCTCCCATGTGTCTCCCATAAAGGGTTCCCTAATTCTTGAATGGCATACCGAAAGTAGTTATTTCTACTTAGTTTGCGTTTGATTTTTTTTAAAAAAATCCATGCCTATTTATTTATTTATTTTTGGTTTTTCACGACAGGGTTTCTCTGTAGCTTTGGAACTAACCCTTGTAGACCAGGCTGGCCTCAAATTCACAAAGATCCACCTGCCTTTGCCTCCCAAGTGCTGGGATTAAAAGAATGTGCCACCACCACCCGCCTTTTTTTCTTATATTTATTTTTGTTAAGCTCTACATTTTTCTTTGCTCTCTTCCATGTCTCCCCTTCAACCCTCTCCCAAGGTTCCCATGCTCTCAGGAGATCTTGTCTTTTTCTACTACTCATGTATTTTATTAGATCTATGTATGTCTCTCTTAGGGTCCTCATTGTTGTCTAGGTTCTCCGGGATTGTGATTTGTGAGCTTTATGTTTAAAAATCACTTATGAGTGAGTATATGTGGTAATTGTCTTTTAGGGTCTGGGTTACTTTCCTCAAAATGATGTTTCCTAGCTTCATCCATTTGCCTGCAAAATTCAAGATGTCATTATTCTTTTCTGCTGTGTAGTAAGTACTCCATTGTGTAAGTATACCACATTTTCCTCATCCATTCTTCAGTCAGAGGGCATTTAGGCTACTTCCAGGTTCTGGCTATGACAAACAATGCTGCTATGAACATAGTTGAGCCCATGTCCTTGTGGCACAATTGAGCATCCTTTACATATATACCTAAAAGTGGTATTGCTGGGTCTTGAGGAAGGTTGTTTCCTAATTTTCTGAGAAATCGCCACACTGACATCCAAAGGGGGCTGTACCAGCTTGCATTCCCACCAGCAATGCAGCAGTGTTCCCTTTTCCCCACATCCTCTCCAGCATAAGTTGTCATCAGTGTTTTTGATCTTGGCCATCCTTACAGGTATAAAGTGGAATCTCAGAGCTGTTTTGATTTACCTATCTCTGATGACTAAGGATGTTGAACATGTCCTTAAGTGTCTTTCAGCCATTTTAGATTTCTCGGTTGAGAGTTCTCTGTTTAGGTCTGTACCTCCATTTTGTGAATTGGATTATTTGTTCTTGAAATGACCAATGTCTTGAGTTCTTTGTATATTTTGGAGATCAGACCTCTGTCTGATGTGGGGTTAGTGACGATATTCTGTACTGGAGTTAGATTTAGGAAGCGGTCTCCTGTGCCGATGCGTTCAAATGCATTTTTTTAAATAAATATTTATTTATTATGTATACAATATTCTTTCTCTGTGTATGTCTGAAGGCCAGAAGAGAGCACCAGACCCCATTACAGATGGTTGTGAGCCACCATGTGGTTGCTGGGAATTGAACTCAGGACCTTTGGAAGAGCAGGCAATGCTCTTAACCGCTGAGCCATCTCTCCAGCCCCCATTCAAGAGCTTTTGATATTTTTATTTTTATATTTTTTTATTGTGGATGAGGTCAATTATTTGAACTCTCAAATATTTTTATTGTTATTATCTGTTTGTTTATTTGTGGTTTTGCAACACGGGGTTTCCTTGTGTATCCTTGTGTGCCCTGGAACTCACTTTGTAAACAAGACTGGCCTCAGACTAACAGAGATCCGCCTGCCTCTGCCTTCTAGTGCTGGCATTAAAGGCGTACACTAAACACATTTTTTTTTTTTTGAAAACAGGGTTTCTCTGTGTCACTTTGCCTAACCTGAATCTCAATGTGCAGAACAAAGTAGCCTTAAACTCACAGTGATCTGCCTGCTTTGGTCTCCCTGATCTTGGAGGTGTTTTATCATCTTGCTTACTTGATTTTTTGCTTTCTTGCTCTCTTGCTTTTTTTTCCCTTCTTTTATTAGTTAATTCTTGAGGCATGGTCTCTCTGTGTAACAGCCCTAGCTGTCATCTATCTATCTATCTATCTATCTATCTATCTATCTATCTATCTATATTTATGTATATTTGGTTTTGTGTTTTGCTTTATGAGACAGGGTTTCTCTGCTGCTTTGGAGACTGTTCTTAAAACTAGCTCCTTTCTTGTAGACCAGGCTGTCCTAAAACTCCCAGAGATCCTATTTCTGCTAAATATGGAGCCAGTGCTCTTGAATGCCTTTGTCTGGTGAGGTCAAAAGCCACCCCCCACCCCCACCCCCACAACACACACACAAACCAAACACAGGCACAGGCACATCCAGAGACACATGAATAAACTTTTAAATTAAGAGCCCGGAGAGCTAGTTTCGTGGCTCGTCCAGAGAAATTGGGTTCAATTCCCAGCACCTGCATGGCAGCTCATAGTGATTGTAAATTCAGTAGTTTCTGGGTGATCTGACATCTTCAGACCATTGCACATAAAATAAAGTTAAATAAATCATAAAAAATTCCTTAAGAAATTTAACTAAGTCCTACACAATTGGAAACACTCTCAAATAAAAGTAAAATAAACGGAAAAGAATGCAGTGCTAAGTGCAGTTATGAAAATGTTTTGAAATGTGATACCTTCCCTGTCTCCCCCACATACACAAGCCACACTGAGAGATTTAAATAAAATCTGGGTAATCATTTATGTATCTGGCTTATGTCAGAGGGGCAGGGGAAGCTGAAGCCTTGTCCTTTGGGCTCCAGGTTCTCAGTACTGCATCAATAACTCGAATGTATAGTGAGCCCATGTCTGTCCTGCTGGCAGCACTCAGGAACTGGGAATACAAGGATCAGGAGATCATCTTCAAAACCCAGCAAGTGCAAACCATCCTGGTGGGAAAGAGACCCTCTAAAAGAAATCAATAAAATGACATTTTTATTTTTTTCTGTCTGAAGTGAAAATGCTCCAAATAAGTCACTGCATCAGTATTCCTGGAAATGATATCAAAGTCAGATTTTTTTTTTTAACATTTTATTTTATTTATTTATTTATTTATTTATTTATTTATTTATTTATTTTGGTTTTTTGAGACAGGGTTTCTCTGTGGTTTTGGAGACTGTCCTGGAACTAGCTCTTGTAGACCAGGCTGGTCTCGAACTCACAGAGATCTGCCTGCCTCTGCCTCCCAAGTGCTGGGATTAAAGGCGTGCGCCACCACTGCCTGGCATAAATCAGAATTTTTCATATTATTCCATGGCTGTTGTAATTTTCTCTGTGGCAGACAGAGGCAGGCAGATCTCTGTGAGTTTGAGGCCAGCCTGGTCGTCTACAGTTCCAGGACAGGTGCCAAAGCTACAGAGAATCCTGGTCTCAGAAAAAAAAAAAAAAAAAAAAAAAAAATTTTTTTTTTTTCTCTGTGTCTCCTGTATCTTGTGTCTTTCTCTAAGCAGACCCAGGAATCCTAAGCGCCTGTAGGTGATCTAGGAAATCTCCTGTAGCAAGGGCCCTGGCCTCCACTCCTGTCCCCTGAGGGCACCTGGTAAAAGTGAGAGGGCAGATTTAAGAGACTAGTAAAGTTCAAGGTCACCAGCCCTTCCCAACAGCTAGAACTCCTTGCTAAACCTTTAAAGGGTGAGGCTACAACTTAATTTGTCTGCTTAGATATGGATATTTTTGTTGTGGTTCTTGTTTTACAGGGCAGGAACAGATATCCAAGTGGGAATTTTTCCATGGCTGTTTTAATTTTCTCAGACTCGGTATTTAGTATGAGAAGTGGGGTGTGGGGTTGTACAAACACAACTACCAAAAAAGAACCCCAAGAAAGCAGGCCTCCCTCCCTCCCTCCCTCCCTCCCTCCCTCTCTCAGTTCCTCCCTCTCACCAAGCCATAATTGTGGCAGCCCCTTGGCCCACATAGTCCTTTCACTGATCAGTCAGACACACTCTTTTTATTTATTTTTGAATTGTGGGTGAAGTCAATTAATTGAGCTCTTAGATTATTATTATTATTATTAGTTTATTTGTGGTTTTTTTCTACATAGAGGTTCCCTGTGTTTGCCCTGGAACTCACTTTGTAGACAAGGCTGGCCTCAGACTCACAGAGATCTAGCTGCCCCTGCCTCTACCTCTGCTTCCTAGTGCCGGAATTAAAGGCCTGCACTAAACACACTTTTTTCCCCCAAGACAGGGTTTCTCTGTGTCTGTCCTTTTGCCCGTCCTGAAACTCACACTGCAGAACAAGGTGGCCTCAAACTCACAGCGATCTGCCTGCCTCTGCCTCTCCTGATTTCTGAGGGCTGAGAATAAAGAAATGTGCTGCCACCATTACCCAGCTAGGCAGCTGCCCAAAATATACTGCTGCTGCTGCAATTAAAAAAAAATTAAAATAAAATAACCTGAGATAAACAAAGAAAAAAAAAGGAAAACACCTGTTTTTTCTTCCTTCCTTCCTTCCTTCCTTCCATCCTTTTTCCTTGTTTTTTTTCTTCCTTTGTTTTTTTTTCTGTTTTCTTCTTTTATTATTATTATTTTTTTGGGGCAGGGTTTCTCTGTATAATACCTTTAACTCATTATATAAACCAGGCTGTCATCTTGGTAACATTATGGTTTTGTATTATGGTTTTGTTTTTTCTTATTTCTTGTCTGTAAATCGACAAATCAACATTTCTTCTCTCTCTCTCTCTCTCTCTCTCTCTCTCTCATTTAATTTATGTTTTATTATTATTATTATTTTTTTTTTTTTGGTTTGTGTTCTTGTTTTGATTTCCAAGGCAGGATTTCTCTGTTGCTTTGGAGCCTGTCTTTGGAACTAGCTCTTGTCAACAAAGAGCTGGCCTCAAACTCCCAGAGATCCACCTGCCTCTCTGCCAGATATGGAACCAGTCATCTTGGTTAGTTCAAAAGCCACCCCATGGGCTGGAGAGATGGCTCAGAGGTTAAGAGCATTGCCTGCTCTTCCAGAGGTCCTGAGTTCAATTCCCAGCAACGACATGGTGGCTCACAACCATCTGTAATGAGGTCTGGTGCCCTCTTCATGTCCAGCAGGCATACAAACAGACAGAACACTGTATACATAATAAATAAATAAATTAAAAAAATAAAATCATAAGTAAAAATTAAAAAAAAGCCACCCCATAAACACACACACACACACACACACACACACACACACACACACACACAGAGAGAGAGAAACATATATTTATTTTTAAAAAAAAAATTAAGGGCCTGAAGAGATGGCTCAGTGGCTCTGAGGAAGAGGTTTCCATTTCCAGCACCCGTATGGCAGCTCATACGTGATTGTAAATCCAGTTCCTGGATGATCTGATACCCTGACACCATTGCACATCTAAAGTTAAATAAATCATAAAAAATTCTTTAAGAAATTGAAATTAAACTAAGTCCTACACAACTGGAAACACTCTTAAATAAAAGCAAAATTAAATGTAAAAGTGCTAAAACAGTGCTAAGTGCAGTTATGAAAATGTTTGGAAATGTGATACCTTCCCTGTCTCCCACACATACAAAAGGCACACTGAGAGATTTAAATAAAACTTGAAAATGGGTGGGCAGTGGTGGCACATGCCTTTATTCCCAGCGCACAGGAGGCAGATGCAGGTGAATCTCTGGGAGTTCAAGGCCAGCCTGGTCTACAAGAGCTAGTTCCAGAAAAGCTAGGTAGGACTGTTATGCAGGGAAACCCTGTCTCGAAAAACAAAACAAAACAAAACAAAAAAATTAAAATTGAACTAAAGAAAGACAGATAGAAAGAATGAAAATGAAGAAACAAAAAAAACAAAGGAAGGCAGTCCTGGAGGCTTGTCTAAAAAGGGCCTTCGCTACAATGTTTTGAATTGTGATCCCCCCCCACACACATACGTACGTAAATACACACACACACACACACACACACACACACACACACACACACGGACAGACATGAGCACACTGAGAAAAACAAATAAAATCTGAAGTTAAACTCAATGTATAAGAGAGTCAGAGAACACACACACACACACACACACACACACACACACGGACAGACATGAGCACACTGAGAAAAACAAATAAAATCTGAAGTTAAACTCAATGTACAAGAGAGTCAGAGAACACACACACACACACACACACACTGAAATAAAACCATGCTACAGCACGGTCTCATACAGGACTGTCATGCATTTGTTGAAGAAATCTACTTTGAAACATATTTCATGATAGTTGCCTAGTTAAAACTCACTCCCCTCCTTAGGGTCTGATGTTGACTGGTCAGGGCAAGCTTATAAAATTCCTTTGTTCAGAGCTAATGCTTGATGCCCCTACTATATTTATTTATTTAGGTTTTTCGAGACAGGGTTTCTCTGTGGTTTTGGAGCCTGTCCTGGAACTAGCTCTTGTAGACCAGGCTGGTCTCGAACTCATAGAGATCCGCCTGCCTCTGCCTCCCGAGTGCTGGGATTAAAGGCTTGCGCCACCACCGCCCTGCGATGCCCCTACTATAAAAATTGGTTTCAGAAACCGGCCTTTTGCCACAGTGTCAGAAGCCCAAACTCTGCCTGTGGTCTCAGCTAGCTGATAAGCTTCTGTGACTCGCAGTGTGTTTTAATTTTTAAGTTTGTTTTTGGTTTATTATACTTGGTGGTGTTCTCATCTTTGCATGACCCCCCCCCCCCCCGCCCCCACCCCAACATTTAAGTGTCTTTCGATCCCTCTGTTGAGAGTTTTCTGTTTAGGTCTGTACTCCATTTTTTTTTAAATTTATTTATTTTACATATATAGTGTTCTGGGCACCAGATCTCATTATAGATGGGTGTGAGCCATCATGTGGTTGCTGGGAATTGAACTCAGGACCTCTAGAACAGCAGTCAGTTCTCTTAACCTCTGAGCCATCTCTCCAGCCCTCCATTTTTTTTTTAATTGGATTATTTGTTCTTTTGATGACCAATTTCTCGAGTCCTTTGTGTATTTTGGAGATCAGACCTCTGTCTGATGTGGGGTTAGTGAAGATCTTTTCCCATTCTGTAAGGCCGTCATTTTGTCTTGTTGGCCATGTTCTTTGCTTTACAGAAGCTTTTCAGTTTCAGGAGGTCTCTCTCACTTATTAATTGTTTCTCTCAGTGTCTGTGCTACTGGGGTTCTATTTAGGAAGCGGTCTCCTGTGCCGATGCGTTCAAGTGCATTTGATATTTTTATTTTTATATTCTTTTATTGTGGATGAAGTCAATTATTTGAACTCTCAAATATTTTTATTGTTATTATCTCTTTATTTGTTTGTTTATTTGTGGTTGTTCAACATAAGGTTTCCTTGTGTACCCTTGTATGCCCTGGGACTCACTTTGTAGACAAGACTGGCCTCAGACTCACAGAGAGTCATCTGCCTCTTCCTCCTGGTGCTGAGATTAAAGGCATGCACTAAACACCTCTTTTATATATTTATTTTCCTAATAATTTATTTTATCGGCATTGGTGTTTTGCCTGCATGTATGTCTATCTGAGGGTGTCAGATCTTGGAGTTATCGACAGCTGTTGACTGCCATGTGGGTGGTAGGAATTGAACCTGGGTCCTCTGGAAGAGCAGTCAGCACTCTTAGCCACAGAGTCATGTCTCTCCAGCCCCCACCTTTTTTTTTTTTTTTTTTTTTTTGAAAACAGGGTTTCTCTGTGTCGCTTTGCCTGTCCTGAATCTCAATCTGCAGAACAAGGGAGCCTTAAACTCACAGTGATCTGCCTGCCTTGGTCTCCCTGATCTTGGAGGTGTTTTTATCATCTCTCTGTCTGGCTATGTAGCTATCTATCCATTCGTTTATTTTTTTGTTTTCTGAGACAGGATTTCTCTCTAGCTTTGGAGTCTGTCCTGGATTCAGACCTGGTCACAGCTGTACCTGGAAACAAAACAAAACAAAAACAAAGCAAAGCAAAGCAAAAGCCAGGCAGGACTGTAATGGTTGACCTTCCCTTTCCCCCTCCCCCATGGGCTCCTCAGAGGAGGTCAGGCCTCCTCCAGGGAATCCACAGAGCCTCTGCCCAAGGCTCTCCAGGGGACCCACTCTCTCCCTTTCCCCCAGCCCCAGGGCTGCCGGTCACATCTATCTCAGGCAGAGGTGGCGGGCACTCTGGCTATCCAGGCTGTGACAGACACAGATACACACAAGCAGGGAGGAAAGGTGCCCACTCTTTCACTAGGTGTAGGCATGCAGGAGGAACAATGAAAGGATGAGAACTGGAGAGATGGAATTTCTGGAATGTCCAGAAACCACATGGTGGGGATCTAGTGCCCTCTTCTGGTGACAGGGAGTACAGCACAGATTTGGGTTCTTGTGCTCCTGAGACCTACCCCAATTTAATACTGACATTATCCTATCATACCCTATATATCACATATAGGCTTGCTTGATTATCACACACATACACTGCCTACGTTTCTGCCTGACCCCTGTGAGAGAGCCTGGTACCTTCAGAAGGCAGAAGATGGGGTGTGGGTCTGTCTGTCTGTCTGTCTGTCTGTCTGTCTGTCTGTCTATCTGTCCATCTATTCTTCCATAAAGTATTTATGTAATACTTTATTCCTTTGTTTGTTTTGTGACAGGGTTTCTCTCTAGTTCTCTCTAATTGAGTCAGTCCTGGAACTAGCTCTTGGAGACCAGACCGAGTGCTGGAATTAAAGGCGTGTACCACCATTACCCGGTTAGAAGTCTTTTTAAAAAGTAGGCAATTAGAGCTACAAATTTCCTCATAGGACTGATTTTACTGTGTGCCAGGGTTTGTGTAGGGTTTTGCTTTCATTTTCTTGAGTGAACCCCCCCCCCCCCCCCCCGTCTCTCTTATTCTAGAGCTCTGTTTTGTCTTCCATGAGCTCTGAGGGGTACTTGGCTTGAGTGTGATATACACACACAGACTCACTATTAAGGAAAGTTCAAGATCAAGATCCTTTCCTAACTCTGTGACCTTGCAACAGAGAAGTTTCAAGGGGTGTGAAGGGTGTGCCTACTGACACTGGCATTCATTTTATCTGCTAGGCAGCAAATGCTATGGATTGTGTGTGTGTGTGTCTCTGTTAGTTTAGGTGTCTTTCCAGTCCACGTTGGTGTAATTACCGTGCGTGTGTATATTCAGTGCTCTGATCCTTTCAAATGGTTGTGAAGGAAGGCCTAGCCTAGGAATGACTTCAGTGACTTCAGTGTTGTTATTTTCCTTTCCTAACTCTGTGACCTTGGGACAGAGAAGTTTCAAAGGGTGTGAAGGGTGTGCCTACAGCTCCACTGGCCTTCCTTGATGTGTACATCTGTTGCCTTTCCTGTAGTAAACATTCTTGTTGGAGTTGGGAAATTGCTGATTCGAACTCAGCCAATTTCATGGAATAGCCCTGGCTGTCCTGGAACTCATTTTTATAGACCAGGCTGTCCTTTTGGTGACGTTCTATTTTTTTTTTTCTTCCTCTTATTTTTCTATCTGCAGTCAACATTGGTGTAAGGACTGTGTACCTGTATATTCACTGCTCTGATCCTTCTTCCTTCCTTCCTTCCTTTCTTTCATATGTCTGCCCTCTCCCGAAAACCCAAAAATTTCTAGCCTCCCAACGCAATTAAAAATAACTAAAATTTTAGTAAACTGGCATTTAAAAAAGGAAGGAAGGCAGGCAGGCAGGCAGGCAGGCCTGGATGGTGGTTGTGAAGGGAGCCCTGGCCTAGTCATATCCTCTGCCATGACTGTAACCCCAGTACTCAGGAGCTCTAAAGGGTCTGAGAAGCTGCTTTCATGCTTCTGCTGCTGGGCATTTATTTATTTATCTATCTGGCTTATGTGGGAGGGGAAGGGAAAGCCAGAGCCTTGTCCTATGGGCTCCACGCTCTCAGTAGTGTCTCATAAACTCGAGTGTGAGGGCCCATGTCTGTCATGTCAGCAGCACTCAGAAACTGAAAACACGAGGATCAGGAGATCATCTTCAGCAACTCAGCAAGTGAGAACCATCGTGGTGGGGAAACAGACCCTCTCCAAGAAATGACTAAAGTGACCTGTTTATTTTTTCTGTCCTAAGTGACACATCACTATGACGATATTATTCCCGGAAATGAAATTCGAGTGGGATTTTTTTCAAAACTATTTTTATTTCATTATTATTATTATGATTATTATTTTTTTAAAAAAAACTATTCCACGGCTGTTTTAATTTTCTCCGACTCGGTATTTAGTCTGAGAAGTGTGGGCTGAGGGTGTGGGGAGTGGGGTGAAGAAAAAGAACCGCAAGCAAGCAAGCAAGCAAGCAAGCAAGCAAGCAAGCAAGCAGTGGCCATGGTGAAAGGAGACTTAGATGGCAGGGAACTGCCGTTGCCGCCTCCCTCGGTCCCCCTCGGTCCCCCTCGGTCCCCCTCGGTCCCTCCTTCTCACCATGCCCTAATGGTTGCAGAAGCCCCTGGCCTGTCAGACACACTCTTTGTTTCCCGTGAGCAAGCGAGCGAACGATCGATTCGCCTGTTTTCCTAGCTGCCTGTGGTCTCGGTCGTACTTTCGTTTTCGTAGCCCCGAATGTCCAGCCCGGCCCACGTTCACCGTGTTCGGGGGTGGGGTGGGGGAACCGACAGGGGAGTTCCCTGTCCTGCTGTGGGCCCGTGCCACCTCCGGGCGTGAGCGTGGGAGGACGCTGTCACGCCAGAGAAGGTGAAGACGCCGCCGCCGCCGCCGCCGCCGCCGCGGCCGAGCGAGCGAGCGAGCGAGCGAGCGAGCGATCTATGGCGGTCGGTTGTCGGGCGCCCCCTAGCGGTGGCCTTTTTCTCCTGGTCCTCGGTCGGTGACGAGGACGGGGCGAAACGGCTTTTGTGAGGCGGAAAGAGTGACGAGAGTCCCGGCCTGGCAGGCGGGTGTGTCCCGGAGTCGGTGTCGTGCTTGGGAACGGTCTCTGTGTAGGAGGTTGTGCCGGAAGTCACCCATGGGTGCATGCGTGCATGCGTTGGGGATGGAACCGAGTGACGGGACCAGCTGGAGAGGGTGCTGGGAGACTCGAGCGGGTCGACCAGAAGGCTTCAGTCGTTCGCGTACCCCCGCTAGGTGTCGGGTCCTCCCGGGCCCAGGATCGGTGAAATACCCCGGCTTTAAAAGTTGCTTTTCCCTTGCCTTTTCTCTCTTCTAAGAGCCCTGGGACCCGGCGACCCGAGGCCGAGAGGAGGCGATGGTTGATCCCGGCTTCCCCGCTGGGGTCTCGGACATTTTTTTTTTGTCCTCTTGCGAGAACCATCGGTCCTCAGTGCCGGACTTCCTCATCTTGAGGCCGAGAGGAGGCGGTGGTCCCGGCTTTCTCGCCTCCCTGTTCCGGACTCTCGGAGCTTTTTATTCATTTTCTTCCTCTTGTCAGGAACCCTCGGTCCTCAGTGGCGGGCTTTGCCATCCTGAGACCGAGAGGAGGCCGTGGTGCCGGCTTCCTCGCCTCCCTGGTCCGGACTCGTTGGGGTCTCGGAGCTCTACCCCGCCCCTTTCTCCTGCCCTCGGTCTTGCGAGAGCCCAGCGGCGGGCCTCGTGTTGTCGAGGCCGAGAGGAGGGTGGTGGTCCCGGCTCCCCTGTTCACTGGTCCCCGGTTTCTTGGACTCGAGATTTTTTTTTTTTCCAAGTTTTTTCTTCTTGCCCTTCTCCATTCCTAGCGGCTGGTCGCAGGGTCCTCGGCCGGGAGGAGGCTGGGCGCCCGGCTTTCTGACATGTCCACCTCGCTCTCTCGGTCCTTTCATGGTTATGAGGTCGACCAGTTGTTCCTTTGAGGGTCGGTTCTCTTGTTTATGGGGACATTTTTGGGACATTTCACCCAGCCTCACTTTCAGGAGTTCTGTGTGGTCTGTGAATGACTCCCCGTACCTGTTGTCATTCTTCTAATGGTTGCTATCTGTCCTTATTGTACCTGCAGATAAGTGCTGACACGCTGTCCTTTAATTGGGTGACATTAAAGGACGCTAGGTGGCGGTCTCTCTTCTGAGCCTCACTGGGTGTTACTTTTCCCGTCTAGCCCAGCCCGCGCCTCGCTGCCTTTTGGGGCTGGGCCCGTGTGTGCTTTTCCTGTGCGGCTTTTTGAGATGACCGGCTTCCTTGCCTTGCTTTTGCCCGTGGTGAAGCGTGTCAGGCATCCCCGCTTCGTGGCTTGTCACCCGTTCTGCTTGGATGGTGGGACCCGTCTCTCGATGCTTCTTTCTCCCTTACCGTCCCGGTGCTTTTTTTTTTTTTTTTTCTTTTTTTTTGGGAGGGCGGGGACCAGGTTGTGGAGCTCCCGAGTCTCCTCCATGGTCCTCTGCTCCCGTGTGCCTCCCGAGCGCACTGTTTTTTCTCACCCCCTTCCCAGCTTGTGGAGCTCCCGAGTCTCCATGAGTCCTTTTGGGTTGAGGGTGGCCCGGCCCTTCTGCTGCCTTATGTGCCTCCCGAGTGCACACCTTTTCTTGGATTCCCTGGTTGACCCCCCGCCGCTGTTTTTTGGTGTGGAGGTGTGTGAAGGGTTTTCTTTTTTTTTTTTGTTTTTTTTGGCGGCATGTGTTGGGTCTGTGGTGATCTCTCGCTCGATTCTTCCCGGTTCCGCTTTGTTGATCGATGTGGTGTGCTCGCCCTGTGTTCATTCGGGCCGGAGGCCTAAGCCGCGCCAGGCGAGGGACGGACATTCATGGCGAATGGCGGCCGCTCTTCTCGTTCTGCCAGCGGGCCCCTCGTCTCTCCTCCCCACCTTTACCGGTGGTGTGTGGAAGGCAGGGGTGCGGTTATCCGGCCTGAGCCCTGTGAAAGCCCCCCCGCACTCCTCGCTGTGGTTCGTGGGGGTTCCTGTGAGGCGCGCCGGGGGCTTTGTTCCCCGTCGCGCGTTTCGCTATGCCCACCGTGTGTGGGTCTGTTTGGCCCTCCTCCCTCCGAGCCGGGGGAGGGTCGGCTGATGTGCCGTGTTACGTGCCCCTCCCGACCGGGTTCGTGTGCACGCGCCTTGCTTTGTGATCCTTGTGGTGCTCCTGGAGCGTTCCAGGCCGATCTTCAGAGGTGCCCGGTTCTGAGCGGCGGCGGCGTTTCCCGGTTCTCTGACGTGTATGCCTCCTGCGCGTGGTGTACGGCCTTTAGCGGTGTTCCTCTGCGAGGTGTGTGGTCCCGAGGAATCAAGTAAGGGGGTCGAGGCGAGTGGTAAGATGGCTCTCTCACGGCTATCTCGTGAGATCGGGCGAGCGGCCCACCACGCGCTGCCTTCTCCCGTAGGCGGTGAGCCGTTGGGTGGTGTTGAGCGGTCGCGGCCGGCCTTTTTCATTTTCTTCTCACCGTTAAAGGTGGTCTGTCTGATGGACTGACT